>NW_026555345.1:23935845-23971660 GCF_029017545.1 Prosopis cineraria | reverse complement strand
TTTATATATTTCAAAGGGATTTTATTATCATTTTCCCTCAATTGATTCTTTGGTAATGGAATTATACTTATGTGGATTCTTTGGATTTAAAATTAATTTAAATGAGGTTACATAGAAATTTTTTAAGTTATGGAACCAACGGTCAAGGCAAGTTTTTTTTTTTTTTTAATTTCAAGTGGACAAATAAATAAAGCTATATTAGGTTTATGATTTGTACCTCAAAAAACATCTGATTATATAATCGGATTCTCCTATTATTAAACTATTTAAGTGAGAAACAGAAGCTTTAGAGCTGTACTCCATCAATCGTTTAATTGTCTAAGTCAGGATAAAGAAATAGAAGGAATTAAATAATTTAACTGAGGAAATTAAAATATGCAAAGCCTCATCTCCTCCTCTTTCTTCTTCTTCTTTTTTAATCTCTCCCCACATCATCAGATTTAAATATGACAATTAAGAGAGCATAGGTCTGCTATTTATTCTTCAATAAATGGATATAAGTTGGTTAATGTCTCAATGATATGAAGGAATAAGTTGGTACACCGTTAAGAAAATAATTAAAAAAAGAATATAGTACATAGTAATTACATGAATAGAATTCATAACACTTGTATCTTATAGTTAATAATAGAATAAAATGAAATTAATGAGAAATTGAAGTGAATAACAACAATTTTGCCAATATATCCACCAACAAACAAATGAAAACGAATACATATAATAATTATAAAAATAAAATAAGTACAGTGTATTCGACCGGGGGGGAAAAAAACTAAACAATAAGTGCGGTCTATTTGTGCAATAAAATTTATTTCTTACATTAGACAATAAATTGTAATGACAAAAAACATTGAAAGCTTATATTTGTTTTTTTTCCCTTTACATGTTTACTTCAAAACATCTGTGACTACAAAGTCAGCATTTGATATTATCTAAAAATCAAGAGAATTCCTTATTTCTTATTTTTAATAAATCTAAATTTAATATAAAATGTTTTAATTAATATTTGTTTTATTTGTTTAGGGGAATAATTATAACAATGGCCCTCCCCCTTTTTCAAAACCACAATATTAAAAAGCCAAACTATAAACCAGTGGACTATGTAAAGATCCCTCTCACTACTACCTGAATAACTAAAATTTTAAATAATTAAGAGATTATCTTAAAGTAAGAATGACAAATTTGTTAAATTATACAAATGACATTTTAAGATTTTAATATTTAAAATACTCTCATACACTTTTAATATATTCAAATCAGAATTTAAAATGTGTGCGAAAGCCTAAAATAAAAAAACAAAAACATTTACATATAACTCAAATAGTGAACTATACAAGAAAACTACACATGCGTTATGGCTAATTGCTCATGTGCTGTGATGCATTGCAGGAGTTTGACAGCATTTTGTTATCAAATTGGCAGCACAGAGGATGAACTTTCGATGTATCTCATTTTTTCGTTTGACATTTGATTGAGGTGATCTTGGTGTTACAGAAAAATTTCTCATAACTTTAGCTAATGGTATAAGTTTTATAATTAAGTTTTTTTTTTACAAAGAATTGGACACCTAATACCAATTTCACTCTTTTTTCACATTAACTCACATCTAAGGTGCTCAAACTCCAACAAATGAGTCAAAAATCTACACCAACTCTTGGACCACACTCAATGGACTATTTAGGACTTGTGCAACACACCATAATCCAAAACAACATGCATATATCATAAATTTAACCCTCAATCCCTCAATCCACAAAAACACAAGGGGGAGATAACTTTGTATTAAATCATGAATATTCATTCAAAACAACTTAAATACACTTTACTCTACATACACTAGTATTTGACCTTATACAAACCTTACAACCACATGTCAATAATTCAAGGTATGAAATACACACAATATTTTCATTTATAATGCAAGTAGTTCAAAACAATGGTATGAGTCCAAGTTGGCCAATTAACCATTGAAATACACTTAAATAAAATGAAGAGGCCTTCAAATAGCATTTACTCATAATCTTATGTTTTTGGTTGTTTTCCCCGATCCTAATCCAATGAGCTCAATCTTAAAATATTGAAGGATAAGAGGTGAATACAACTACTCAATAACCAATGTCAACCTAATTTATATAATTACATATCAATTAAAAATGGATATAAATGGCAATAAACTCAATTTTCATACACATGTGGCAATTATAGCCTCGATCACAACAATAATAACTATGTGATTGGGCATGCAATACATATTATCAGATATTACAATTATCACTAAAAAAGTAGGTTAGAAATGCCACTACCATGCCTCGTCAAGGATTATCACAATGATAACCTGGAGTGATCATATTCCTATCTAAAAGAGAAATAGAGGAAAATAGTAGCCAAAAAAGAAGAAGGAAAAGAAAAATAAAGAAACAACCGATAAAAAATAAAGCACAAAATTGAATAATATGAAGCCAACCAAGCATATCATGGCACTATTTAAGGCTGTTTAGGGTGCCTAATAATTAGTCTACCAAAAAAAATGGCCAATTTAAGAAAGAACAAGATGCTTGAAGAGAATCAACCATAGTCGAGTTGGGTTCAACCATTGGGCAGGGCTAAGGTTAGGGTTGAGGTGTTGGATCAACATACTTGATCCTACTTGAGGCTAAATAAACAAATAAGGGGAGGGTGATAGATTGTAACATTGTTTGTTGACGGGAGGGGTTTTATTTTTCATTCCACTCATTTCTTTATTCTCTCCCTCTCTTATTTTTGCCCAAATTTCCTAGCCTCTACTTTGAAATCCTTTGGTCATCTTACTTAGAGTTGATGTTGGCCATAAATATGTAGCAAGACATCGTCGTTGCCTCCATGTTTGCTCTCTAACTCATCATCTTTATTGTCTTTGCTATTACTTTGAACATTATTATCGTTGCTAAGTTTTGACTATGATGTGCTTGCTTGGTTGTGATCTATGGCTTCTCTCCTATAGCTTAGAAATTTCTCCCAACTTTTCTCCTCCATTGGTAAACTAATTGTTGAAGACAAATTTTTGATCATTGTTCCTTAATCCCAAACTATCTAAAACAAATTTTAGATCTTGTGCTTATGGCTATTTTTCAAGCTTTAAGAAGAGGGAAAATAAATGTTTGAATCTTCATTCTCATTTGACAGGTGACGATTTAGAATGTTCCTTCCCCTTGCAGTAGATTTTGTTGGTTACTTGGTTTTTATTAGTTATTTCATTTAAGGCTTACAACAAGGATGGCTTGATTTATTACTTGCTGGTAGCAAGTTAATCTCATCCTGTAATATTTTAGGTGCAAGCTTCTGTGTATGTTGGCAATCTCGTTAGGTTTTCTTAAAATTTTTTCCACTTTCTAATTGAACAAGTTTAAGAAATTTTGTTATTTTGCCTTCCAAGTTAAGTTGTATTATTTCTGTCTTGTGCTCTATATTTTTCTCTTCAATTTTGATTGCTATTATCTTATTTACAACCTTGTGATTGAAAAGAAAAACATTGAAACAGGTTTGGTCTATTTTTCTTGCCAGCCTAACCATGCCCGCCCTAAAAATCTAAGGTAGTCTTCAGGTATGGTTGGGTTTTGGGCTACAAAGCCAACCTGTTCATTTTTAGAGTTATGCTTTAGGTTCATTATCTATTCGGTCCAACTCTACCCACATATAGTCTTAATTCTACTCATTTCATGATAGTCTCCTTCGATCAAGTGAAAAAAAAAAATTGTCATACAACTATAAAATTGGATTGAGAAATGTTAAAATTCTAAATTAGATTTTCGAATTTGGAACCCCAAAAAAAGAGGAAAAGGAAGAGTAAAGAGATTTAGGGGACCAGTAGAAGGAGGACAGGCACAGAAGTAGCAGAACATGGAAATATTAAGAAAGCGGCACTGGCAAAAAGAGTGATATGACTGAGCCATATGGTTGAGTGAACGAGGAGGAAAAATGAAAACATCGCAGAAAAACGAAGAAAAGATTAAACACAGAGAAAAATCGGAAAAGAAAATGGTAAAAGAAAAGGTGGAGGAGAAAATGATGAAAGGAGACGAGATAAAGAGAGAGAAACTCTCCGGTAAAACAAACAACAACACGGAAGACAATGTGACAAGAAGAAAAAAGGAAAACACAAAAGACAAACACGTAAAGGCTAAAGCAATGTTTGTCCAAAAAGGAAACCAAAAAAATAAAAGGCTAAAGCAATGAGCAAAGCAAATTGCACGAGGCCAAAATTGAGCCAGTATGTATTTCGGGTCAGCCCAAAAGATTTTAAGATTTTGTTTGAGAATTTAGAATTTTTTTTATTGCAAAGTTATTAGAGTTGCCCAATAAGGTCTAAGAAATTCATAGTAAGATTGAACTCAAATAGACTTGATTTTACTATTCAAATTCTTTTTTATTATTAATGAAATAAAATTTATATTTATTATAATTTTTACTTAGTGTCCACACTCTTTCTTTCAAACTTTTAGTTCACAGAACTTTTAAATGAAGTTTTAATATTGTAATAATTGTTTGTTTTGAATAGTTTTAAAATTATAAAGGAAAAATAAACACAAGAGATTATTTTATATGCTCTCATTTGTATTCTTCTAATGTTTGGTCTCACTTTAATAAGAATATAAAAAGAGGTGCATTATAATATTATGATATTTAAAAAATCTTAATTTTTTAATATAAAAATTAAAATTGGCTAAAAAAAATAATATTTAACTTAGGTATTCGGGCCAAACTGAAAAAACTTAAAATGCTAAAATCATGCTTGATTATATAAGCTTTTCATATGTCTTAAATATTTTAAATTCAATTTGAATAAATCTAGTTTAAATTGTACCCTGATCATATGAATTACCAAGCTGTAGGTAAAAGCTAACTAAAAAAGCAAACCACTAGAACGAGTGAGGTGAAGTGGTTAGTGTTTCACGACTATAATAAGAGATAGAAACACAAAAAATATCTCATGTATACCAATATATAACTTAATTGGTAAAGAATTTAATCAGTTATTTTGAGTTCACATTTTAGATATATAATTATGTTAAATACTTGTTGAGAAAGCCTTTCCCACTAATATAATTTTACCCGACTTGGTTCATAAATAATGAATAATTATATAAAAAAGAAAAAAAGAACATCACATGTATATTGTTTTTTCGCACCTTGCGAGTTGTGGCTAACGTTTCGTTCCCATCTTAATAAAAAAAAAAATTATCTGTGTGTAGCATGGAACATTGAACATATACATATCGGTATTATATACATAAATGTAAATAGTTCTTTTATATATACGAATCTATAATTCTTGAGCGTGCATGTATGGAATTGACATTTTTGTTGGGGTGCAGGATAAGAATTTTTGGTTGGGCCTGGGGGCAAAACAGCATGAGCACGCTTTAAAAAGAGACGGATGTGTCGTGACATGTGCGTAACTTTGTCGTTATTTCCATTTTTTAATACTCCATCCATTTTTATTTATAAAAAATTATTATTTTAATTTATTTTTTATATAAATAAAACTATATTTTGTAATAAAAATTTATTACAAACTTCTTAAATTATCCCTCACAATTTTATCATTCATATATAGTCATAAAAAATAATTAATAAATGCTTGATTAATAAAGAATATTGTAGTCTAATTCTTTTATTTTTAGTACAATTAATATAATTAATTAATTTTCTTAAACTATGTAATACTCCTTCCGTTAAAAAATATAAAATATTTTTAATCGAATCTCACCCTCAATAAAATAATTACATACTTTTAAACTAATCGTATCTTTTTATATTTATTTCTATTAAATATTCTATAATAAATATAACGTTACAATCAATAGGGGCACTTTTAAAAAAAGAACAATAATTACACCTTAAAAGACAAAAATGTCTCATATTTTTAAATGGAGGGAGTATATTTTTTTCTCTTACAAATAAAAATAGAGGGTGTATTTATTATTTTTGTCATATGTATTATATTTTTTAATTTTTAATTTAATATTTAACACTTTTATTTATTTGCTAGGAAGCCTCCATATATTTATTTTTCCAAACTCATCATGGAACCTCCATATAATACTTCTTCTATTTCAAATTATAAAAAATTTTTAGATAAAATTTTACATATCAATAAATCTCATTAAATATACTTAGCAATCTTATCTTTCTAAAATAAAAATATAAACTTTTAAAAATATCCATAATTTAATATATTGAAAAGAAAATGGACGAAAATGAATTATAAAGAGAAAGCGCAATATTAAAATTGATATATTTAATAAAATTTTAACCTACTCAAAATGTTTTATTTTTAAATTTTTTTAAAGCACTTTATAATTTAAAATGAAAAGAATAATATATTTTATTAATTTTGAGGTTGCTTTTGAAAAATCTGTTTATATTTTAGTAAAAATTTAGTAGCTATAGGTTACTTCTCCAATGTAATTTAACACTTTTATATGACATATATATTATTTTTAAAAATTAAAAAAATAATTTATATAATTTCATGCGTGTTTTGGAAGCTTTTTAAGCAAAAATGACATATATATCACGTGACTTTTGGAGTGCCTCAAGCATGATTTGGCTTATAGAACTTATTCAGTGAAAATGAGGCTTTTGAAGGTCATTTCTCTCGTATGTATATGTTGTTTCACGTATGATTAAGCATTCAAAGAAGTTATTCAGTGTGAAAATAAGCTTCTGGGTACATTTTCACGCATGATCGAGAAGTGTTCACACTAGTTTTTGCACTGGTGCTAAATCGTGTGTGGTTGATTGCTGCTCTCACACGTGATTTTGCAGTTTCACTGTGCAAAACTTCATAAAGTCCTAACTCACTCAATACAACTCCAAATTTGACAAATTATATATAATTGGAAAGCTCCTGAAGTCTAGTTCTCAATGAAATAATTTTACACTCAAATTCAACGTATATTTTGAGATATGATCAAAAGAGTTCAAGACTGAAAGTTGTGCAAAATTAATATCTCAACACTCAACTTCTAAAATTCATATCCTTCTCGGTAGAACTTTATTTTGAATAAATAAACTATCATTGAAAATTTATTGGAGTCTATTTTCAAATGAGATATATGTTTCACATTAAAATTATCTTTGTAGTTAGAGATATGAGACAAAATATGACCAAAGGTCAAAACTAATTTTTTGCACAATTCACATTTCAAAGCTTCAAGTATTCATAAATTTTTCAATTTAACTTCATTTTGAGTAAATAGAATAACTTTAAAAACTTTATGAAGTTAGTAAATAAAATATGTCAAACTTTGTGAGACGTATGTGATGAAAGATGAAAACTATAATTATAGAAAAATATTTAAAATTTTTGATGATATTAGATTTAAAGTTTAGAGTAAATTTATTTATTTACCGTTAATTTTAAAATATTTATGTACAAGGAGAAAAGAAACATAAACGACGTCGTCAAACATCGCCATCATACTTTCGGTTTCAGGCTTCGGGCATCAGTCACGGACCAGGGTTTAGTGGTTGCGCACCCTATGTGGGCGGTTCAACGAGCTCGAGCATTCCTCTCCTCTTCCACGACTCCGTTGTGTTCTTCATCATTTTCGCAGGCTCCGCTACCATGGAAGCTAGGGTTTTCATTTTCAGGCTTCAAACATGCTTCCTCTTCATCCGTCAATTATGGTCCCAATAAAGGCCTTTTGGATCTGCAGGAGATCGAGAAGGTTCTGAGCGATGTTAGAGCCGACGACGTCAAGGTCATGCCGGTTCCCAAGCACTGTGATTGGGCCGATCATATGGTGATTGCCACTGGTAGGTCTACCTGGCATGTCAAGAACATCGCTCAAGCTCTAATTTACAAGGTAGGTCCCTGGGTTCTATCTTTTGCTATACTTTTCGCTTGTGTATTAAATTTATCGGAAATGGAGAGAGGGATTGCTAATTTAGTTGAAAGCACTCTTGTTGCAAAAGATAGAAGGAATCGGGTCCAATTTCAAAACTCTGTTGCAGAGCATTTAGGCTTCTTAAATAATAGAGCTAACGAATTTCTTTGGTTGGATTAAGTTTTACTGATTTATATGTCGCCTGAGGTGTACTCTTTCATTATCGTTATCCTTGGCATAGCCAAAAACTACCTTGTGAGAATTTGAGTGAACTAGGCGAAGGACAACATTTAACTCAGAAGAAAAATTATACTTGGTGGAGTTGAGTTATTGGTGATTAAATATGGTTATTTTCTGTGTTATGTGCTTATTCCGTTCAGAGAACAACGGTGACCATTCCTTTCATGTTCTGTACCAGGCTAAGCAGAAACAGAGAGGAGCGGAACGAATGGTGCTACCAAGTGTGGAAGGGCAAAAGGGAGGAAAGTGGATCGTCATTGACTCTGGTATCTGATGATGCTTTGTCTCATATTTGTCACTTCTGTAATGGGTTAGCTGATTAATTTGAAACAATCACGAAGTTAAAAACTAAGGCAGCAAAATGTTAGGGATGATAACCTGTTATAGGCACAGTATCATTTATTAACATTGTGTAACTGAACCTGAGGACCATTTTACCCTGTTCTGTCAGTGACAAGAAACCTTTTTAATTTTTTTTTTTTTAATTTGGGCTACGGATTCCCTCCACTACAAAGAAAACGTCACATCGTAGCTAAGTTGATATTTCTTCCCCCAAACACTATTATTTCCTTCCCCTGAGTTCGTAAGTATTCATTTTCCATGATATGTGGTATTCGGGGGATCCTCTGTTGTTACATTGGTACTAAAATTCTGTTACAGAAACAATTGAAATAAGTTGGTTGATCTTGTATAATTTGCTGGATCTGAACATGCCTTGATTTTTCTCTTATTGATTCAGGTAGAGTTATAGTTCATGCTCTTGATGAAAAGGCCAGAGCTTATTACAATTTGGAGTCTCTTTGGAACTCACAGACATTGGAAAAAGAACCTGTACGTGTTTCTTGGTTTTGTGCTCCCCCCCCCCCAAATTGAAGCTTTACTAATTTATTTCCAGTAGCTTCTAATTTTGATTTGAATAACAGCATGATTACTTCAAAAGCCAAGTAACTAACATAATTATAATGCTTCTGGCAAAAAATGTTCAATTCATGCTCAGTAACAAATGTTCAAAGCTGCATATTCGTCTGGATTGTCATGTGATATTGAAGTGTATTCCATTCCAGTGTCTGAAGTTGAATTATCTCATCATTTCTATGTTTTCAGGATTTGGGAAAAGCTTTGGTTAAGATCCGCCGGAAAAACAATTCTAAGAAACCAGCACAAAGGAGTGCTTAATTAGTGATTCTCTGCAGGAGTCGTGAAGAAGCTTGTAATTGTTGTTTGTGAGCCATAAGAGTGCAGGTACATCAATCGTAAACTGTTGGAAGAGATTAGGTTTTGATACATGGTCTCTTTCCTATCCGTTTTTGCCCTTGTACTGAATACTAACTTTGTCGGTTTACAATCCCAGACAGCTTGTATTGGAATACTAGTCAGTTTTACTGTTATAAGATCCACAAATCTAACAAAGACAAAAAGTGAGGGCAATAAGCTCTTTGACATGCGTTTTTGTTCTCATGTTTCTCGTTTTTTTTTAAGGTAAATTATGTTTCTCGTTTTTATTTGAGATATTTAATCTCAATCGAGGTTATACAGAATGCGCTTGAGTATTTAGAACTGAGTTAAGCAATCTGCTTTGACCCAACAGATCCTCTAAATCAATATATACTGTTTTTATAATGAAACGGAATTTGGTATTATTGGAATATTAGTATTTCTGTAGTTTTGTTGACATATGGGTTTCATGGCCTCTTTATCCCCCGGGGGGGGGGGGGCCAAGTGACCAAATATCATGCTCTCAAATTCAAACTATGTCTATTGGAGGAATTGATTCCGCGGTGCAATGTTTTTTTTTGGAGGGGGAAGGGGGGGTGGTGGGGTGCAAGTTAGCTTTAATTGAAATGAGAAATTGAATTAATTTGATAGAGATGATTCCAAGTTTCCACCACAGAATATTACACTGTTTAGGAAGGCATGAGGTTCCCCCCCCCCCCAAACCTATTGAATACATTTTATTGTACTCTGGAACCAACGTTCCAATGTTGCAATCATCAATATCAGAATTTTTTTTTTCTGAGAAAAAAATTACATAAAGCTTGCAAATAATTAACGTTATGATGTATTTCTTAAATTTTGTGCATTGTATGATAAAACATGTCTGGTTACTAGTTAGTAGTGCTTCTTCTTCTTCTTCGCCGACGTCTAGTTAATAGTACTTTAACATCGGTAAACTGCCCTCTTCATTTGGCTTTCGAAAAGTAAGGGTCCTAAAGTGTTATTATTAAGGGAAAATGACATTCAAAAGCCCTATACTAATGGAAAGTACATTAAATGCCCAAAATTTTTGAAAATATAATGAAGAGCCTAAGTTCATATTTGAATAAAAGGAAGTGTGAAATGTATATAAAAAAAATAATGATAGAGTCCTACATGCACGTACCAAGTATATACCATGAGATCGTTTCAATTTACAAGCCTTATTAAAAATTTCCATATCCTCCCAAATCATTAACAAGTGATTCTCATAAATTTACAAACACAATAGGTGGGGCTACGAATTTACTATCTCATTGTGCCGAAATCATTGATGCACTGTAGTTGATTTTTTAAAAAATTATAACATATTTTATTTATTAATAACTTAACAAAGAAAATGATAACTATTTTAATTGTTATTTTTTTTCGAGTTGTCAATTGACTTTATCATTTTTTTATTAAATTGTTAAAAAACCTTATACTGTTTAAATATATTAGGTGCGATGGGAAAGTAGTTAGTTGGAGTTAGGAATGAAAAATAACACTATTTGCCTAGTGCGGTGATTCGGACTGCTGTCTTATTATTGTCTGCATCGCCCACTGTCCTTCGTTACTATCAAAGCTCCTCGTCGTAACAAAAGGATCAATCAGTTTCTCCGATTCATTTGCATTTCGCAACTTCTCATTCTTTTTTCCATTTTCACAGTTTTGAGCTTTTCGGTGTTATCATGGCTTCTTTTACCGCTTCCAATACTGTGGCTTTCAAAGCCGCCGGTTTCTCAGGGAAGTTTGGTGGCATCGTTAACACCAAAGCCTGTCAGCTGCGCCAATGCTCTCCAATCCATGGAGCCAAAGTGGGTCAGCTTCGTCCCCTTTTGGGTCTTCACTGCAGATCGAACGCTTCATCAAGCTTGTCTGGTAAGGATCTCCCACTTTTCTCATTTCTGCCTTCCGTTTTAGTCTTTGAATTGGTCTCTTCTCGCTTAAGGTGAAGCAAAGCATGTCCACATTAGTGTCCAAACATCGGAAATTTATGTGGGAATGGGATTGTTTGTCTTTGCTTGACGTTTCGTTTGAGTTTTTCGTTTTTAATTGGTAAGCTCAGGTATAAGAGCCCATGCTGCTACTCTCGAGGAAGCAGGAACTCGTAGGGCCCAGAATGTGGTGGCTCCTGTTGTTATTGTGACAGGAGCATCCAGAGGTATTGGCCGAGCAATTGCATTGACTTTGGGTAAAGCAGGTTGCAAGGTTAGTGCCTTAGTGGTAGGAAAAAAAAAAAGCATTTGCCTCATTATTTTTTAGCTGTAACTGCTACAGATTTGGTATATTCAAGAAAAACAGTTCTTCAGTTTGGAAACAAAAAATTGTTTTTTTTTCATGCGCTGTAAAGTGGCATGGTAAATCTGGAATGGTATTTTTTTGCTGTCAAATTAACTTTGGTAAGTCAAGTTGATCTTGATCATTTTTGGGCAATTAAATTCAGAGGCTTAGGGAGGAAGAAGGAGCTTAAACTTTGTTGGTAGTGTGCTAATTTTGCTGGCTTGTCGTGTTTTTAGCTAGCTGGAGAAAAATGAGAGACTTTATTACCAAGTCTGTTCATGTTATCATATGAGCTTTAAGTCTGCCCATAAAGTTTTTGGCCTTTCTATTGTAGGTTCTGGTTAATTATGCAAGGTCATCCAAGGAAGCAGAGGAGGTTTCCGAGGAGGTAGAGAACTGCCTTTATAAATACCTATATTGGGACCTTGCTGCACCATACTCATACTAGATTTTGTCAAGTATTGTTGGTCAGCAAATTATTGCCACTTGTTAGATTTTTGTGCCAATCTGGTACTGGAGTGATCTGTATGTACTTTTTACAAAACACAAGTCTGAAGATCTCATGCAATTTACGTCCATACATTTTCTTTCATGCAATATTACTTAGGAACTCAGATAGCCTACAAACAATGCCGTTCAACTCTTAATTTTGTTTATGAAGATCAGCATAATCCTTAAGTGTCAAATGTTTATCATGGATATAAGTTAAAGCTAGATGTTGGTATTATTTATAAATCCACAGCTGTTTGATGTTCTTCTTTTGCTCTTCCCCAGAAGAAAGGGATGCACTTTTAGTGCTAAGGAGGCGAGTGCATGATTTGTTCAATTTAATGTCTATATATGATATTGAGCAATACTTTTTTCTGCTTCCATTCCCCAAAAGGTTATTTATTGTTAAGTGAATCTTTGTTTTCAGTTTCAGTTTCAGTTTCAGGATCTTTTACTGTTAACATATGTAATTTGTGCTTTAGAAAGTTTATGCAGGCTGATTTGATGAGGAAAAAATATTCCATTTCCGAAAGGAAAATTCTGTGCACTATTTTCCATGTATAATTTTGACGTTTAATGTCATTTTCATTCTTGTTCTTTCAATCCTACAAACTCATACAAACTCATGCTTGATATCATGGTTGACATATTGTAATCATGAATCAGCTCTTATCATCTGTGTTATTTGACCCAGTGCTTCAGACATTACTGATTGACTGTATTTTGTAAGTACATTTGATTATTTTTTGCAGATTGAGGCACTTGGCGGACAGGCTCTTACATTTGGTGGAGATGTTTCTAAGGAAGCTGACGCGGAGTCTATGATCAAAACTGTGAGAAAATATTCATGATCAGCTTATATTTTCCTACCGAGGCAGCTTTATGACTTTCAAATTTGCAGGCAGTAGACGCTTGGGGAACTGTTGATGTGTTAGTCAATAATGCTGGTAACTTGGATTAGAGATCTGGTGCTAGTACCTTCCAGTTGTGAACGTTATACTGAAATAAGGAATCCCAATTTCAGGAATCACTAGAGATGGTTTGCTAATGAGAATGAAGACATCTCAATGGCAGGAAGTCATTGATCTGAATCTCACTGGTGTTTTTCTCTGCACACAAGTAAGTATCTTAACAGTTTGATTTCATGTTAATTAACTTGATCTTCTGTTTTTCAGCTAGACTGGTTTTTCTTTTGCAGGCAGCGGCCAAAATTATGATGAAGAAGAAAAAGGTGACATCTCACCTCATCATCATCATTATTATTTTCACTTTTTTGTGAGGATGTGGATGTTGTTGACGGAACCTTTTGGCCTTCATTCTGTTTGCCCTCTCTGTCAATTCATCAGTTTCTTACTTCTTGTCTTCAGTCTCTTTTCTGACACTTCCCTTTACTGTGAACAACATATGTTAATCATGATGTTTGTGTAAGTTACCGTAGTTATATATATATATATATATATATTTTCTTTTTTTTTTGAATTATTGGGGGACATTATATTTATACTTGATAATATGTCTGAAAGTTAAATCCTTGATCTTGTAATAGTCAGTCCGTTGCTTTCCTACTCCATGATTTGCAAGATACCAGCAAGTGGTTTCTAAAGCTTTCAACCTGCGTATCTAAGTCTTCTACTATTATTTCAGGGAAGGATAATTAATATTGCATCAGTTGTTGGTCTCATTGGAAATGTTGGTCAAGCTAATTATAGTGCTGCAAAAGCAGGAGTTATTGGCCTGACAAAAACTGTTGCAAGGGAATATGCTGGAAGAAACATCAACGTAATTCTCTAAAATCTTCAAGTATTTCTGCCTTAGTATCAAAGATTCAAGTTTCCAGTTGATGATTTATAACCCAGCATTTCCTTCCAGGTTAATGCGGTTGCCCCTGGGTTTATTGCATCTGACATGACTGCCAAACTAGGACCTGACATTGAGAAAAAATTTTTGGAGGCAATTCCTTTGGGTGAGTCATCAGTGATCCAAAATATATATATATATATATATTTCAGGCTCTGGAGAAAGAAAATATCTAAATGTAATTTTTACTTGATAAGTAATTTAAGACAATCTTGATAAATTAACTCATTCCACTTGGATTCAGGAAGATATGGCCAACCTGAAGAAGTCGCTGGCCTGGTGGAATTCTTGGCTCTTGATCCTGCTGCCAGTTACATCACTGGACAGGTGAGCTTATATACTGCCTTTATTGTTCTAAAAACATAATTTTCTCGCTTAAACTAACCAATTTATGGCATGCTAGGATACCAGATGAGCTAAGTCTTATAATTGTCTTGTCAATTTATTATTTTTAAAGCTATTTGACTGGATCAAATTTGAGCATTGTTGTATCCAATTAAGAGCAGCTCTCTCGATTGGGCCTAATTTAGATTTCTATGGTTGCCTGTATTCCTCTTTTATTCATCAGTTGAGTATGTAGTTAGATCAAAGTTGCTGTGTTCCAGGTATTGACCATAGATGGAGGGATGGTGATGTAGCAATCTGGTTCACTAATAATCTACACTTCGTCCTACTGGCCACAGAATCTAGAATTCCGCTTTGTGGCATTTGTGTGGTATTTCATTTTATGATAGTTTTTCCCTTAGATTGTATTGGAGCTGTTGTTGAGCTTAGCATATTTTTAATCTCAACTTAATTACTTAAAGAATTAGCAATATGTTGTTAGAGCTCAGCTGTGCAGTTAACTTTGAATAATATTTTTATTTAAGATATATCATACATGATGTAAGAGGAGATTCCGAATATAACATTCAATTTGTGATATATGTGATGCTTGGTAGGGTATAAGATAGAAATAGAAGTCTCAATTGAAGTTGAAACACTTTTATTAGGGTGTGCAAAGAACTGTATCTTTCAAGAATTTTATTGGTTTCCTGTTAGAAAAATCGGTGGAATTCTTTTCTAATGTTGATGTGGCCATGTCCATATCTAATGTTACACTAAAGAAACAAAAAATCCTTAGATTTATATTCCTCACAACAACCGAAAAAAAAAAATCACTGGGACACTTACTTTGATCAAAGCAACTAATTTGTTTAATAATATAATCGCAATTAAATAAGTACTTGCCTGATATAAAATAGTTAACTATGCAAATTTAATAAATTGTAAAAAAAACAAAACAACTTAATAAGAAATAAATTATTAAAAATAGAATATATTCACACAATAACTTTCTAAGCTCAACTAATTTATAGACGACAATTCAATTTCAAAATAAAATAAAGTTCCACTAAACTAAGGATTTACTAAGTCACAGTAATAAAAATCCCACTGAACTAAATCATTCTCTTTTGAATATTCATAAGAAGACCTAATCCTACTCTTCATTCTACCTTCCTAACACCACAATAATAATATCTTGTTCTTTATAGGGGCGTCATCACAGAGAATACACATATTTTTCCTCAATAGCTCATCATATCAACATGGCTCAGGCAATCTCCAAGTAAAAATGTGAGATCCCAGTACCCTGTTTCTGTGCAGTTCATGAGAAGAACGTGTAGTCCTTTGCTGAAAGGATGATATTCCTCAAAGCACCAATTGGGGATAGCGTCATCAGCAGAAGACCAAGCACGATGCAGGTCTGTTTAAAACGTTACATGAGCAGAACAGCATAAGTATATTGAATCAGAAAAATGATCACTTGAACAAGATTGGATTTTCACAGTAATATCAATTTAAAACTTACCCAATTCACTGTCCATGATAAGGAAAACGGCTTAGGTTTGTAGAGCTTAAGCCACATGATACAGGGAAGCTGCAAAAAACAGAACTAGACTTAGCAGATGGCTTAATCCATTGCTTCTAGCATACTTGAAAGATGTATTAAGTTAATCTCATGATGAGATCCTATGTGACGTCCTAAGGGGCATGTAGCCCAATTTGCCTCCTCACCTCCTCCAAGTGAAAAAGTGTGTATTGGACCTCCAATGGCATGTAATTGGGCTCCAAATACACATAATAATTCTTGGATATGGATTTCTTTTTTTGAACTTCCCTCTACATAAATGACTTGGCATTGAATGTCTTGATGACATGGCATGCCGCGTAGGATCTCATCATCTCATATTTGTAATTAATTCTTTATTATCTTTTTCACCGTAATATACAAGGTAATGGGTGGATAATAATTTGTGAAAAGATAAATTAGGGTGTACTTACAAAGTATGATGTTGGAGCAAAGGCAAAACCTCCTAGGAATCCAAGAAGTGAACCAAAGAAGGGGACAGCTATGGCAACGAGCATTGTTATCGCTGCAAAAATAATGATAATAATAAATGTAAGTATAATTAACAGTTTTGATTAGATAGCATTATGTTCCATAAAATGAATGCATATTAAAGCTGTTTCAGAACTCTTTTAGAATTTGTGAAATTGGTGAAGTTGAACATAAGCTAATACCCCCTCCAGATCTTTTCACTTGAGATTTAAAGAACTGTTGTGAAGGAATGCACAATACAAGTGATTTGCATACCGACATATACAGTGCGAGAAACGAAGCGGAGGATGGAGGAAGGGGGAAGCTTCAATTTGACCACCATGAAGGTTTCCATCATATCAAACACCGGCATTGCAAACACCTGTTTGTTGTCCATTGCATTTAACAGCATAAGACAATTTTAACCTTAAAAAATACTACGAATTCTAGATAGATAAGTTAATCACAATAATATATAATAAAATTCATCTGTTATTCACCCGCAAAGTCAAATCACTTGAATAAAGTACTATTGGTCTCAAATCAACTTCGATTCTGAAATGCTTGTAATTGGAGAGAGAGAGAGAGAGAGAGAGAGAGAGAGAGAGAGAGAGAGAGAGAGAGAGTGTGTGTGTGTGTGTGTGTGTGTGTGGCTCAGGCTGAGTTCTATTTAACATGAAGGTTACAACATTGTAGCCATCTCTCTTTGGTTATAAAGACTGCATGAATAAAGGCGTCTCCTGTGCACCAAGTAGGCAGCAGGGTGCCAAAGTCTTAGTAGCTCAATGGCACCAAAACATCTGATGACAAATAGAAGAGGTTGTGAGTTTGAATCTCAGGTGGGTTGTAAAGTGTCCGTGAGTTTTCTAGATTTGAGTTGTCTGCTGTCTCCTCTAATACTTAATATCTCAGTCCTTCATTTTGGAGATTTAGATGAAATTTCCCTCACCATTAGTTGAAATAAAGGGTTGAGATTTTAAGCATTAATAGGGACAACAAAGAGAGCGTTAGAAACCTCAAATTTAAGTTCTCTTCTCTATAAGAAAGAGAAGAAAGCTCAGATTTATAACCTACTAGGTCATGTGATTAAACCCTGCTATTGATATAAGGAACTTGTTGGTGGATGATTTGTGCATATCTGTTTTTTGTATTTGAAGACATACTCTAAACTTGATGTTTGGGGCTGGTGTGGGGTGAAAACAAGTTATCACAGAATTATAATAACACACGCATTTAGAATGATTTGAAGAAAGCAATACAGTGCAAACTGCAAAGCTGACCTGGTAACCTCCAATGACATGGATGACAACGAAGATGTTAGCAACAGCAATGAGCCAACTGGGATGCTCCAAACCAATAAGGACATTGTCGGCGACGGAGTCGCCAAAGATGTAATATCCCAAAATGGCAACAGGGAAATAGCAGAAGGCGACTCCGATGTAGGCCAAAATGACCCCCCGCCACATCGGACCCTTGGATGGCTTCTCCGGCGTCGAAGGTATCGTCGCTTGGATCTCCAGAGCGACGCTGTGGCCGGCGTAGGCAAACGCCACGTCACCCAACGATGTGAAGAAGTTGAAGGTGGCGTCTGCCGCACTGCGTGACTTGATAGCGTAGCTCACGTCTGGTTGAACCCCTCTTGCCAATGAAGCTGCCCAAGCTATGGTTGAGTACCTGTTCATGCATCACGTGTCATATGTAAATTAATGTATTTGATTAATAGAATTGGTGAGGTTGACATCACAATCATTGAAAAATATGGAATGAATGATGAAGTAGATGAATAAATATACGTACGAGATGGACATGGCAGCAGCAACGAAGGAGATGACAGACATGGAGTTGAAGTTAGGCAAGTGACAGAGGACGAAGTTGACGGAGGAGAAGATGACGATCCACCAGGAGGTCCTGAAGGTGGGGCAGTTATTGCAGATGGAATCATGTACCTTCTTCATAGAGTTGCCTCCGGTCACCGAATACACTATACACGTCCCCACCTCCACCAGCAGCTGCTGCGGCACCACTATGTAGAGCCCAAGCTTCTCGCCGAACGCGTGTTGCCCGAGCTCGTGGTACCGGTCGAATCGCTTCCCCGGCACCATCTCGTGCATCTCCACCATTTGCCACAGCGTGAACAGCGTTATCGCCCATGACAGTATCAATACCACCACCCCTGGTCCCCTGCACCGGCCAGGATAGGGGTGAGCATTGATCGGTTCGGTTCGGTCCCAAAATATGCAGAACCGATCGATCGAATAATATTAAAAATAAAAACCGAATCGAACCGAATAAGCCAATTGAACCGAACAAAGATTCGATCGGTTAATTCGGTTTTTCGGTTTCATATTTGGCTATTAAAATTGAGCCCATTTTTTAAATATTAAAACAAATAACACTATAAAATTGGGCCTTTTTTTTATTCGTTTTTTTTCAATATGAGCCCATTCTAATTACACTTATATGACATGAAGCTTAAATATTATAAAGGCATGGATAATTAAATAAACAACCACAAATAAACACCGATGATCAAATAATGGCCCCATAATTCAGTCATAACACCTACTGATGAGGGTAACTGATTGAAATGAGGTTTCAAGTGATGTTATTATTTGTTATTCTTTATTAAAATAAAAAAAAAATAAAAATAAAAAATAAAATAATTTATAAATTAATAAATTATATGTAATTCGGTCGGTTCAGCCTATTCGATTTTAAATTTTACTAACCGAATCGAACCGATCAACCGAAATATTTAAAATAAAAAAACCGAATCGAACGAAAAATCAAATAAACCGAATCAAATAGACAAAATTCGATTCGATTCGATTCGGTTCAATTTTTGGTTTCGATTCGGTTTTGCTCACCCCTAGTCACGGACCCAGAAATTTTAGAATACTGAGGCAACATATGCAAGGATGTGCTCAAAACCCTAACAAAATATGAATATTTGTCCATGCTAGTTTTTTCACTGTCATCATGGACCCTGGTCGGATACGAGGGATCCAGAAACTTTTACAATGCGGAGGCAATATATATGATATATGCATGTATGTCACTTGTAATCAAGGACGTGTTCAAAACTGATGAACAAAATATGAATATTTGTCCATGTTATTAGTTTTTTCACTATGATCATGGACCGACCCTGAAATAATTCTAGAACGTAGAGGGAAACATATGTACGTATGCAATGTGAGGCATCAGAACCAATATTATCGAGTGTACATGTTTAAAGTACACATGGAGACCAGATAGTAATTAATATTTTTTAAAGTATTATTAGAACTAAAATTTGTTCAATTAGCAAATTATTGATATAGACTATGATCATGGACGTCCCTGATTGGTGTGATGGATGTGCGCGCGCGCAATGTGTGAAGGCAATATGTATATATGTCACATGTAATTACGGGCGTGTTTAAAAAACTGTACAAAACTTGAATTGCACTTGTTCAACTCTCTAATGTGATTTGATTTAAAATTAATTGGTTCTAACAGAATAAAACCTTGAAATAAATATATATGGTAGCTATTAACACGTTGAAATTCAATGTTAAAAGGCAACTAAGGATGTGTTAAAAGCAAACAAAATATGAATATTTGTCGATAGTTTCATCATCACTATGATCATCATGAACCCTGGTCCGTATGAAAGATCCAGAAAGTTTAAAATGTAGCATGCAATGTGAGGCATCATAATAAAAACAGGTATATATGTTTAGAGTGCGCGAGGCTACAAGACTATCACTCAGCTATTAATAATATGTTGAACTAATATTGTGAAATTGTCAAAGTATTGACATAAAATATATATATATATAATATAATATAATATAATATGTCAACAAGAAGCCTTATGTTAGCAGTTACCTGCAAAGTATTGGTATAGAATATATGGGTCTGTTTGATTTTTATTTTTAAAAACTGTTTTGTAATATAATTTTTAAAATTATTTTCAAAACAAAATGAAATAAAAATTCATTTGGTTATGTTAATTTAAAAATAATTTTAGAATTAAAAAACAGACTGATAGTAATGATTATAAGAGGTTAATGGTAATGATTTATAATAGAATTTAATTAAGGTAACTATCATTTTTAATAATATTTTAAAAATAAGAAAATAAAATGAAAAAACTTCAAGTTGTTTTTATTTTTTTTTTAAAAATAAAAAATAAAAATAATTTTAAAAACAATTGAATCAAAAACACGTGAACAAACAATTTTTTAAAATTTCTTGTTTTTAAAAACAAAAAAAAACAGTTTTGAAATATAGAAAACAAACAAACCTAATATTTCTAGAGTTTCCTTCTTAATCTAATCGGTACAATTTTATCACAACCAAACAATAAGACTGTGTTTAATTTGAAAGATTCAAAACCGAACAATGTGAATAATTTGCAGAAGTCTTTCAAGTGATTGAAACCTTTACAAACTAATCAAAACCAGTAAAAAAAAGAAAGAACTCTCATATAAAGAATATAACTGAAGAAAAGGATATAAATCTTCAGCATAACGACACAGTTCAGTGAGAAGAGAAGTGGGAAAAAAAAGAAGATAAATTTAACTAATGACATGTCTTTCGATCATGAACCGATGAGATTTTAAAGATATATAGAAGGTACGTACCATCCCATACGTGACATGGCAAAAGGAAGGCTAAGAACACCAGCACCAACCATGGCTGTGAGATTGTGAAAAGCCGAATACCACCATTTTGCCTTTCTGGATCCGGTGATCGGAAGCCAATCCTCCAGTTTCTTCCTCTGTGCTGCTTCATCACCAGCTGCCGCCACTACCGGTGGTGCCAGCTGTTTAGCCCCTCCGTTGTCAGCCGCAGCTGGTGGTGTCTGAGCTTGAGTCATTATCTAGTTTATATTCTAATCAAGAAATAATACAATTCGATTTATATATATATATATATATATATATATAAATCTATCCGTCGTGCGAGTGCAGCTGGCTAGTCGATGAAAACAGGTGAGACTCTGAAAATTAGATGAGGACGAACCCTTAATTGCTTGAAAACTTTTTAGCCTACTTTTACGCTCAACTGAAAGGCGATAATGTTGTTAAAATCTGTTCAGAGTTTGTTAGTATTAGTAACCTGATTCCACTAAATATAGGCCAAACTTTCTCTCCTATATTTAACTAATTTTGTCTCTATAAATAAAGAGGAAATTTCGATTGTGATATTTAATATTTTATTATTAATAATATACTCAATATCAAATAGTAAGTTATCCTATCTAATTTATCATCTCAAAAAAATATTTTCTAAAATACGGTTAATTTTCCAGGTTAGTTACTAGATATTTTTTAAAAAGCATTTTTGATATTAAAAATATGAATTTTCATATCAATTTTCTTACAAATTTTTTTATAATTATTATATTAATAAATAATATTAGTATAAAAATAAATAATAAGAGTTTATTTTATTGTAAAACATATTTTTTTCTCTGTTTCAAAATTTTAATGAACATCCAATTAATTTTTTTAAAAAATGAAAGTTTTATAGATCTTTATTTATTTTTAAAAATCATCAGAATCTTAAGAAATTATATTTTTAGTTATTTTAAAAAATTAATGATAAGCTTAAGAAGATAATCAATGTAAAATATGAGAGATAATATTAATGAGGATATGAAGATCGGACTGATACTATATAATAAGAAAATCAGTGCATAATAATTTAATTTTATTATTTCCATATAAATAAAAATAATTTTAAAAAAATAAATATTTACAAATTTTATAATATTTGTTTAAGATTTTATAATATTTGGGTTGAATATGGAAATCATTAGATTATAATAAATCATTTCTTATTATTAAAAAAATAAAATGCTTTTTTCTTTTCATAAAATCTCTAAAAATA
Organism: Prosopis cineraria; assembly: GCF_029017545.1. NCBI lineage: Eukaryota > Viridiplantae > Streptophyta > Magnoliopsida > Fabales > Fabaceae > Prosopis > Prosopis cineraria. The sequence continues at coordinate 23,949,442 of NW_026555345.1, read as the reverse complement.
TATAAAGAGTCTTTTTTTTTTTCCCGATATATCACACACACATATATAAAAACAGTAGAGCCCTTTTTTTATAACCTGAAATATATAAATACAGTCGCAAGCTTGCCTTTGGTTAAGCCATGTGATTACCTCACGTCGAACCACATGGTTTCTTCTAGTTCAACCACATGGTAGCCTTTGGCTATAGCCATGTTGTTGTTTCTTGATATAACAATTTTTAATCAATTTTATTGAAGGTTAGATGTTTCATACTTTTTTTTTTTGCCAGAAAGATTCCATACTTAAAAATAAAAAAATGTTACTTGAAAATCATTCTAATAGTTTATTTTATATATAATGTTTTCATTGGAGTAAATTAAAATTTTAAATAATATCTTCTGGATTTTCAGTATAAGTTTTCAAAAAATTTCTTCTCATTTCCCTCCCAAATTCATCTTTATTGTTTTGATTTTAATTTTCTAATTTTAAATTTCAAATGATCAGAATCCTCACATCTCGCTGATTTCTCTGATTCTCCCGATTATTGTTTATGCTCTCTGATATTTTACAATAAAGATATACGTTTATTTTATTTTGTATTTTTTACCAATCAAAATCTTCTAAAACTAACCCTACTTGCCCTAATGAACTTGAATTTAATAATCTTGCTATATCAAAAAATAATTTAATAATCCTATGCTAATTTTCTGGACACAAAATTGTCAAAATAATCAACTTATATATTATATAATAATGACGGAAGAATTATTGCAATTACATGCTTAGAAAATAATGACGAATGAAAAAGGGCCAGATTCCAAAATGTGTGTTTTCAGGTTATGGATTTAACATAGTATAAATAGATTTGGCAAGAGATTGCGTGGCATGAGACTCTCTCGACTTGTTAAGCTCAAAATGAAGTTTCAAGACACATTCATGATCTACTTGAGCGCATCAAATCCGGCCGTGGAAATTGCTTTCATGAGTTAAGGCTAAGGAACGACTACATCAAAATTATAACCTACACTACATGAATTGGGCTGAGTTTAGCCCATTTTCATATGAGTTGGCAAATTCCCAACTCATGAATTGGTGGGTTAAAGATTAACCCACCAAACTATTGTATTTTTTTTATGATTTTTTAAAACTTACATATAAATGAGATGTTTTAATATAACATATAAATATATATATATGTAATTAAAAAAATTCATAATTTCATCATAATTCATTTTAAAATTTACTTGTCGGTTGGGATTTATTTTCAAAACTCTATCCATTTTTAAATTTTCAATTTATTTAATTTTTTAATAAATAATATGGATTAAATGAGACAATTCTAACCCATCAGAATTTATTCATTTGATTCACAAGTGATTTGATTCAAGTTAGAAAAGGTTTATTTTTACATGAGTCAATTATTTTCTCATCTTACCTGATCCTTCATAACTTGTTATTCATACCAACCCATATAACTTATGTCAACCTACTTTCTTCTTATGGTTAGTGCATTGGGGTTAAAAACAAAAACCCTTTTTAACAAATGCTAACCTCTTTAGGAAACATGTGATTAATGACGCCACCAATGGACATTGTGGCGTAGGCTTGGAAGATATTGATCAAGTCCCACCCCCACAAATGAAGGATTTGATGTTTTTAGACGTATTTATAAAGCATTCATCAACAATAATGTTATCATATCAACGAGATACTATTTATTTATTAGGGTCCGAACAAAAGATATTGATCATTTTTTTTATAATAAATGGAAAGCATACTGATTATCTTCTTTTTAGAAGAGGTACATGGATATTTGCTATATATAGCCTGAATTGCATCCGCTACCTTGGTTAATACATGGAGAATCATAGTCATTTTAAAAGGGAAAAATAAAAAATAATTACTTCGGCATAACAATATTTAATTTTATTCTTTTTCCTTTTTTCCAACCGACATTATTCATGGGTCGGTGTCTATTCAATTCACCAATGGAGCATCCCACAATTCTCATCCATGTAACTGAGCTGGGATATCAAAAGGCTAGATGGATCCTTTGTTGAAATTGTACCAGGCTATACTAACTGCGGTTGGGTTTAGTAGAAAAAATTATTGTCTTATAGTGTGATAAATTAATATTCAAATCTTCATTAAAATAGGTGTACATATTTAGTATTTGATAGTATCTCAAATAAGTTTACCTTCAAACTTCACCTTTTTTTTATGCCCTGTTATTTATTTTGTTAATACCAATTAATTTTAAGGGGATCTACCAAGTAGGCATCAATCCTATTAGAAGGAATTATGATTTTTTAAATATAAGACCCTGTTTGGTTCATTGGAATTATTTTAAGAGAAATAGAAGTGAAAAAGGAATAGGAAATGGAAATAGAAAAAGAATAGAAATGTATTTTTAAATTTTGTTTAGTATGATAGAAAAATATACATGGAATCATCATATTATTTTTATTTGATTTATGTCTTAAAAATATAGAAAGTCAACAACGCCCTCATCTTCTTCACCTCCTCATTCTTCCACCTTGTTCTTCCATGGCTAAAATTTACCAAAACTCAACCCAAAAATTCAAGTTATCCACAAAAAAAAAAAAAAATCTAAAGTGCAAAGAGCCAATACAATAAATAGATCTAAAACTCATGAACAAGAATAACCCCCTAAACATCAGATCTGCAATGCACATCAGATTGATGCAAGTTAAAAATATAAAAAAGCAAAATCGATTGAGCATGAACTACAAAATCTTCAAACCTTCCATTGTGGGTTGTTGTGACTTTTGAACCTTTGATCTGAATCACAATATGCCCTCATTGCTCGTCTTTAAATTTGCAATCTGAATTGAAGTTTAAGATGAAGTTGAACCTTCAATCTCATCGCAATTGAATCGCAATTCACCTAACTTTTCATCTTCTTCATCGTTATCACTCTAAACGTTCATTGCATGGCTTGAACATGTCTTCAAACCTCTATCACAACAATGTCCACCTCACACCTTGCCTAGATCTTCACTCCATCATGCCGGCATCTGCTTTGCAACTTCCCTCTTAGCCCCAGAGTGCAATGTGAAAAATGGTTGAAGGATTGGGTTTAGTTTAGAAAGGCATATTTAGAATTGTGATGTTTTAATAAGGACACGATAGTCCTAATATTTGGGTTCCAAGGAGCTCTGCCTTAGGAACCCAAATTTTGGCTTCTTCCTTGAAAATAGTTTCCCACGAATCAAGTTTCATGTCAAGCAAGTAAAGGAAAACTCATTTTTTGTTTCCTTTTCCTAATCCTATTTCCTATGAACCAAATGAGGCCTAAGGTTTAGAATTTGAGTTCTTATAAATACAGAAAATATTTTTGTAAGAGTTACTTTCAGTTCAACCTAACTATACTCGAATTTAATCTAGTCAGGTAGTCATATTAATTAAAAAAATTTAAGTAGACCTATTTAGGTATTTAGGCCCTGAAGTTCAGATATAATTAATATTTTATAAATAGTGACCTGATGGAGATTTTAGAATCATAGAAGTTACTTACGGACAACAGAGCACATGCAATGGGGGCAAAAAGAACCTATAAATCAGTTGGTTGAATTCGTCACATTTATCAGCGGTCAAATTGATAGTTAATGAAACTTGGACACCATGAACATGAAACGACCACTGAAACATTAAAGAAATTGATGCATCAACATGTTCGGAATTAGTTGATCCTCAATAAGAACCCAGAAAATTGTTGCCAAATACTACTTCACATGTTTATAAAGTATTTTTCTCAAAAAAAAAAACATGTGTATAAAATATTAGAGATGATATAATCTTTAATCCTTAATTTTTTAATTATATATTTAGTCCTTAAATTTTAACTTAATACAACTCAATTCTAATAGTTTATTGAGTTAAAAATTTATAGAGAATGAGTCGCATTGACTAAAATAAGGACCAAGTTACTTTAGGTTAAAAATTATAAAGATTAAATTATTTTAAATCAAAATTCAAGGCCGTATCAATAATGGAGAAAAACTTAAGGATCAAAATCTATATTTTCTCAAAATATTAAAATATAAAAATGTACTTCTTCTATTCCTTATCATAAGGCACCTTTTACAATGTTTTTGTTGTCCTTAATATAATGTATTTGATGAGATTTTAATTAAATTTGTCAATATTATCTCTATTTAAACCCATTAACTATAAGAGAAAACATAAACAAAATTAATAACTTAACTACTTCTCTAATTCCAGAGAGATAGTTAATTAAATGTGCATTATGAAATTAAGACAAATGGTTTGGGAAAAAATTGCTTCCTCTATTAGAAATCAGTAAATCTATTGTTCCTTAACTGAATGAGATGAGAATAAGATAAAGTTAACATTCATTCAATGATAAAGCCTTAAAATGAAATTTCTTCCTAAACTGAACATTTTACTTTCTTCCAAAAGAAATGTTATTACTCATGTGGCAATGTGAATTTTTTTTCTTCTTTAGGATTTCTTTCATTCTCCTCCAATAACTAGTGCAGCTAGAGCCAAAAATATAAGTCAGGTTATATGAATTGGTCCAAATAATCAATCATAAAGGTCATATTGGGTTGAAAAAAATTGATTGGTGTGGACCATATAACCCTCGAACCATAAGTTAATCATGATAGGTTAGGGTTGGCCTATATAACCCATATTATTTTTAAAAAAATTAAAAAAGGAAGAGAGGAAAAATTTTAGGTTGAATTAATTCATATATTTTATTCAAACATTATATATTAATATTTTGGTGTATCTTAAATTAATTTTGAATGAATGTCAAACTAGAACTCATCATTTAGGTATGTTTTCCCCTTAAATTCATGAAAAAAAATAAATGGGTTGACAGGTTGGTCTATTTAATCTGCCAATCCTCAATGATTGAATTGAGATTTTTTCAATCTATATAAAAATAGATTAAATCCAATATAACTCACATTTTTCTCAACTCATATAAGCTAATTTATATGATTCGAGTTGGCTCATGTTTTCAAACTCTAAGTGAAGCGTGTGTAATTGTGTGTATTTTGTACAGAAACAAGACATCAATTATTGTCCTTTAAAGATTATCATTTTACATCAAACTCATGTAACATATGAGATTCAGTCTAGTTATAATAAAGACATGTATTTTATCAATCATGTCTATTAATGATGACGCACTAATTTTAAGTTTAGAATATAATCTATTTATGTCTTACAAAGCCAAAATGAAGAAGTGGCGAGAACGAGTGGTCAAGAATTAAGAAAATAGTTAATGATAAAATTGGTCAAACCCAAAAAAGAAAGAAAGAACTGGTGCAATACCAACCATTTTAGAACACACCGTTTTCTATTTTCACGGAAATTGCATGGAACTCCGTTACATTGGCGAGCCGTTTACGTATATAAACTCGACTCCGTTGATCATCAATTTCATCCAAGCTCATTCTTCTCCTTCTTGCTTCCTTTCAAGTTTCTTGGAGGAGGCAAGTTATACCTTCTGCGTTTTTCTCTTTTCTCGCATCTCCTGCTTTTTTATTCTCTTCTAGTTACAAATGGCTGCCTCCAGATGGTTGAAGCCCGAGGTACTTCTTCCCTTCTTTTCCCTTGTCTCTAATTATTCGATCGTTTTCATCAATGTTCATCCTGTTTGGTTCCCGAGAAAATGATTGAAAATCCGAATTCGATTTCAGCTATTCTACATGCTGCATCGCCTGATCCGAATCGTAACTTTATAGTCATAGCTCCGGAGATTCTTCTCTTTTTTCTTTTTTTAAATCGTAAAACTCATCGGTTAATTTCTTAGGAGCAATGATTCATTTTTTCTCATCAAGCTTGTAAATCTCGGAGAAGATCCTTGGTTCGATTTTGTGTTTCGTGTCTTTAAGAAGCCAATGTCAGGAAGAATTGTAGTCGTAAGATTGAGCACGAAATGCTTGGCATAAAACGTGATGATTTTCTTAATGCGTCCTGTTTCTTGTATTGCGAATAGGTTTACCCTCTTTTTGCTTCAGTTAGTGTGGCCGTTGGGATCTGCGGCATGCAACTATCAGGAACATCACTACCAATCCTGAAGTCAGGTGCATATATTGATGACTGTTTTGCATATCTTGTGCTTTGTTATTCTTATTTCAGATTAAATTGTTTCCTCTGCACAATAGCTGCATCAGCCAAGGCTGTTTTTATATATAAATCAGTAAATTAATATAGTTAATGATAAGTTCTTTTTTCTATTTAGTCCAGATATAATGTGAATGTATCAATTTGATTCGTGAAAAGTCCCTCTGATGTTAATCCTTCAGTAATAAGTTTCTCAATGTACTCTCTTCAAATACTTTTGCGCAACCAAAATTGTCACTGTGGAAAGCATTCATGGCCTTTCTAATACACTAAACTCCAGCTTAGTTTTGTGCTGAAGATACATGAACAAGTTGATAGCGTTGGTTAATAGACGCATGAGTTTCCTTTTTCGTCCTTATCATGAGTTTCTTATGCACTAATGAAATGACCATTTTGATACTAGAGAAAAACATGTAAACATAATTAAATCTTTAATTAGTTCTCTTGGTAAATTCAACTTGTGTCTGTTAGGAAAAATAAAATGCTACTATTTGTTATGGCCTACGAAGTTTCCTCCATTTGTAAACAACATTGAAAGGACAACTTGAATGTATGGGATAAAAATTCCAATGAAAATGGTAAGAAAGAAAGAAAAATTGGTTGTATGAAAATCAATATATTAGAAAAGGTGTTCGTATTTAATGTCTAATTGTGTCTCAATCCAAATTAGGGCTTATTAGAACTTTAATAGTTATTGATTATTGATGATGATACACTCAAATTTAAAAGTGTTGTGAAATGAGAGGTGATTTGGTTATGTTATGGTCAGGGTACTAAAAGAGAATAGAGCAGCAGGAGTGCTCGAGAACTTCGCAGAGGGTGAGAAGTATAAGGAACATGGACTAAGGAAGTTTCTCCGCAACAGGCGTCCTGAGATTATGCCATCTGTCAACAACTTCTTCTCTAAACCAAACTAACCAATTATTCATTCATTCATAATTCGATTCCTGAGAGATTAGTTTTACGTTTTCGGATTTTGTTGAGAGAGGTTTTATTTAGAATGCTCCAATATCATTTTTTCATATCACTACTACTTGTAATTTGTTGGTGGATGAGCCATGTCCATGTCGTTCAATAAATAATAATAAAGTTTCTCATGCTCTTTCTTGTTTTCCAAAATAATTTCAATGATTAATTAAATAAATAATGTAAGTGATTAAAAAAATTAATTTTTCAACCTATGTCTTAAAAAAAATTAATGAGAGAATGAAATAGAAGGGCTGAAAAGTGAAATCATATATAAACTGAGACTACAAATTTGTGAAAAACATATAATTATAGAAACACTAAGGAAAAATATAAATAGATAAAAATATCCTTTTCCAATAGTAATGTATTGTAGTTGTAACTTGTTAATTATAAAATCTTAATTATAAAATTAGAATATAAGTTGCAAATCAATTATAATTTTAAGAAGTTTTATAAATCTTGAAAGCTAATTAGCGGTAAATCTTAGAAACTATATTATAAAAATCTTCACAATTTATAACTAATTTATACTTAAAATGTCCCTAGAATCAATAGTTATAAAATGCAAAACATCTTTTCTATTTTTAAAATTTTATTTTCATTCATCTAACTATTAATTAATTAGTAATGCTATGTTTAGATAGAGAGAAAAATATGAGAGGAAAGCAGGAAAATAGGAGAAAAAATAAATCTTTTCTCATTTGAATGAGGAGAGAAAAGTGAGAGAAAAAAAAAGTAAGAGAAAAAAAAAAATAAAACTCACTATATTTTCTTTTCAAGTTTTGTGGTGAGGTTTTGAAAAAAAAAAAAATTCCCACCATTTGCTCTCACTCCCTCTTCTCTCTTATATGTTATCTATATTTTCATTTTGCCATTTTGACACAGGCAGCAGCTTTTTCTTCTCTGGTGTGTTCTTTGTTGCATTATTCTTCATAGAGTCGGTAATTTAAATAGGTTGGACTTATTCAAATTAGTCTTAAAATATCTTATTTTTTTAAAAAAGATTATATAACCAAGTTCATTCCTAACACTTTCAGGTTTATTTTGGTTAGCCCAACTATCCAAAAATTTTTAAAAATAATTTTTTTATTTTTTAAATGAATTTTAATTTGTAAATAATTTTGTTAAGTATAAAACATTATTTTAACTTTAAAAGAATAAAATAAAAAATAATAACTTATCAATTTTGTATTTAAGTAGTTTTGTTACTGTTTTATTATATTATGTATAATTTATTCATAAATGTTTTCTTTACTTATAAATTAATATCTTAGTTATTTAAATATTGCTCTTATTATAGTCATATATAAATATTTTATACATTTTAATTTTATTATACTATTTAAATTATGATTAAGTTAATCTCAATTTAATTATGGTTAGACTATTGATTTAAAATTATTGCCCCGATTAGTTCAAAATTTTTAATAACTTTTAAATAAATTATATTTTTATTTTTAAAAATATGAAAAAATACCCATTATTATATTATATAAAAAAAATCATTTAATCATGAATAAAATATTATTTTTGTAATTATTTTTTCTTTAACTTTTTATATTGTTTAACCCTACATATAAGGGGTATTTACTTTAATTTATTAATAATTTTTATCTACTAGTAGAGTCAAAAATTCATACATGCCCAAATTTTATTTTTAAAATTATTTTTAATTTAAAATTAATTATCTATTTTTATAAAAAAATATAAAATATATTTTTTGGATATGCTAATGATGTATAGGACTAAAAAAAATTTTAAAAAAATTGAATCTTAAAATATAAAAATCATTCCTAAAATTTATTTTAAATATTATTTTGAGATATTTTATTGATTAAAAATAATAAAAATATGAAAATATAAATTTTTTTTTTTTTAAAAAATAACTATAGTAATGCACTCAAATATATGATATTTTAGTATAAAAGGACATAAAACTTAAAAAATTAATTAATATTTATTATATTTTATTTTTTTAAAATTTATTTTTTATATTCTAAGTATTCGGGCCAAGCCGCCTGAATTTTCCCAAATAGACCCTCCTGAATAGGCTGGAATGATAAAAAATTATTTTTTTAAAACTTGGTCCTAAGTTTTTCAGGCTAGTCCATTAGATTTGGCTCAAATTATCAGTTCTATTCTTCCAAGCCTAAATTGCCAACGCTATTCTTCCAATAGGTTTCGATTTCACTTCTATATATTTTTCTTCACGGATCTCGTTTAAATGTTAATTGTTGTCCTCTACTCCTCTTGGAACATATGGGAAAGACTGGACTAGATTCGGTGCTAAAAAGAACTAAAAAAGATAGCAATATAAGACAAACTTAAGATCAAAATAAGAAATGTGATGAAATAATTATAAGGAAATTTACAGTCAAAAACTACTAGAGAAATCTATTTATAGATAAGTATAAATAATTTTGAAATTATGCAGTGATACTAAGGAATCAAAATGTAATTAATTTTTCATGTCAAAAGACAAAATTGCCTTTCAATTTTTTTTAAAAGCTCCTCAGCCACCAACCGCCAGTGGCCAACCACCCCGCCGAATAAGCCATTTGAACTCTAACAATAGTAGTTGGATCACTATCAGAGCTCCGACGTCAATCACCGAACTAGCGAGGGAGGCAAATTATTTTTTTTTTAAGGTGGCCAAGGTGGGGTTTGAACCCATATCCTCTTGGCCGTTAAAAAGATTGTTAACTACTAGGCTAACAAATCCTTTTAATTATATAATGCAAAGTTATATATATACTTAATTTGTTTTCACTTTTCATATCAACATTTATCAGAAGTTCAATAGTTACTTGTCATTTTACAAATGACTTCTTATTAAACTACTAATGGGACTTGCTAAAAAATTTTAATATATACTGATTTTTATAAATGCTTACTTGTTTTTATTATCAGGAATAACAAGTTTTCATTAAAAATTTAACAAGTAACCATTTGTAAAATGACAAGTCCCATTACTAGTTTTAAAAATTTTTCTTAATAACTTAACAAGAAAATTTTAGTAAAATAATAAGTTTCTATGAGTTTTTAATATGTAAAATATTAGAAATAAAAATAAGTAAACATTAAAAAAAATTATTTCATATTAAATTTCTTTGACAACTCCCCATTTATAATTTAACAAGTGATCATTTGCAAAATGACAAGCCCTATTACTAGTTTTAAAATTTTCTCTTAATAATTTAACAAGAAAATTTTGGCAAAATAATAAGTTTCTATGAGCTTTTAACATGTAAAATATTAATAATAAAAATAAGTAAACATTTAAAAAAACCACTCCACATTAATTTTATTTGACAAATCTCCGTTGATAATTTAACAAGTGACTAATTGTAAAATAACAAATCCTATTACTAGCTTTGAAAATTTCTCTATAAAATTTGATAAGAAAATTTTAGCAAAATAATAAGTTCCTACGAACTTTTGACATGTAAAATTTTAGCACAATAAATTAAGTAATGGGGCTTGTCATTGTTACTTAATTTATCATGACAAGTCCCATTACTTAATTTAACAAATAGCCATTTATAAAATGACAAGTAACCATTAAACTCTTGATAAGTGTTGACATGAAAAGTGAAAGCAAATTTTAAACATAATGGGGCTTGTCATTTCCCAAATGATCACTTGTTAAATCATCAATGGGGACTTGTTAAAGAAATTTAATGTGGAATGTTTTTATAAATGTTTACTTATTTTTATTACTAAAATTTTATAAGTTAAAAGCTCATAAGAACTTATTATTTTGCTAAAATTTTCTTGTCAAGTTATTAAGAGAAATTTTCAAAGCTAGTAATGAGTGTTGTCATTTTACAAACGGTTACTTGTTAAATTGTTAATGGAAATTTATCATTTCTAGTAATAAAAACAAGTAAGTATTGATAAAAATCAGTGTGTATCAAATTTTTTAACAAGTCTCATTAGTAGTTTAACAAGTAGCGAATTGTAAAATGACAAGTAACCATTGAGCTTCTAATAAATGTTGGCATGAAAAATTAACATAGTTATATATATCTATAAAATCTTGCATTATATAATTGAAAAAATTTGTTAGCCTAGTGGCTAATAATTTTTTTAGTAGCCAAGAGAATGTGGGCTCAAATCCCACCTTGGCCACCTTAAAAAAAGTAGTCTGCCTCCCTTGCTGGTTTAGTGATTGGTGTCAAAGCTCCAGTGGTTGGTGGTTGAGGATTTTTTTAAAAAAAATTGAGGGGCAATTTTATTTTTTCACATTAAAAATTATTACATTTTGGTCTATTGATATTGCAGTTTAATTTCATAATTATTTGGTCCTTGTTTGTAAATAGATTCCTCCAGCAATCCTTGAATGTAATTTTCCCATAGTTATAATACCTTAGAAGAACAGTGAGTCTAGGACAAAAAAGCTAAAACAGAAAAGACATACTCCCTCCATTTAAAATTATAAAGCATTTTTAATTAAATCTTATTCTCAATAAAATAGTTATCTACTTTCAAACTAATCTTATATTTTCATATTTATCTCTATAAAACGCCCTACAATAAATATAAAGTCATTCATCAATAGGGGCATTTTTGAAAAAAAGGTAATGATTATATCTCAAAAATTAAAAATGCCTTACATTTTTAAACATCCAACTCTTTAAAAAATACCTTATATTTTAAACGGAGAGAGTATGATCTAGAAAGTTGCGCTATTAACAAGAAAACAAGTGTCAAAATATTAAAAATAAGGTGTTTAAATATATATATATATATATATATTTTTACATTAAATAAAGTGCCCACATTTGAATACTTAAAGGTAAGAATAACATTTTAATTAAATTATTCTATTTTAAAATGTAATAATTTTAAAATTCACTTTTAACAACTAATTTAATTTTAAATTAATTTGATTATGTTTATTTGGATATAATTTCTGCTTTCAATTTATTTTTACAACCATAATTGTATGAAACATGATATATTTTAATTTAGTATAAGGACATTATAGTCTTTATAATACTTGTTTATTATTCTTTCTCTTATTTTCTGCTGTCTATCCAAACGAATAAATAATAACATTTTTTTTAATTTTTTTCTTTTCTTTTTTTTTCTCCTTCCATTTTCATTCATCTTAACTTTTCTTTTCATTTCAAATAAAGAATAAATCACATATGTTGAACCATAATATCCTTATCTACTCATATATATTATCTAAAATAAAATATTTCTGACAATATTAAAAATTAGATTAAACTGTAGGCTTTAAAAACAGTGAGAATGTCTTCGTAAATTTAACAAAGTGGAAGAGAGTTCATTATATTTTACTCTAAAAATTATTTGCCTCCTCTGTAACAATAATTAATTATTACCAAAGAAGGGTAAAGTTAAAATAATTCAAAATTATAACTACCTAATTGTTTTTCTTAGTTGTGTTTGCCTTAATTTAAAATATTTGAAACGAACGTAATGTATAAAAACATGTATATTTTTTAACCAACAAGAAAATATCTCAAGCATGTCTAATTGGTATAAAATATTTCTTAATTTCATATGCCTAGTGCCAAGAGTTTGGCAATTTGGACAAACTGAGTTTTTTTTAACATAAAAAATAAAATAAAAAAGCCAGAGTTGGGCAGATCGAGTTTTATTTAGGTTGATATGAAAAAGCCCAAATACACAAAAGTAATAAATAAAGAAGCTCTACCAACAATTTGAAATAATAAATCAACTCGAAAGCCTGAATTGTTAGAATTTTTATCTTTTGGTATTTTATTTTTTTAAAACTTATCTCAAATTCTATATTCAACATCCAAATTTTAAGCAAAACTATAACACATTTACTCCTTACAACTGAGATTAAATTTAAAATTGAATATCATATATAATTTGAAATTGAAACATGTATACAATGACTCAATTCAACTAATTATACATGATACTTCCTTCGTCCTAAATTATAAAATATTTTTGAAGGAGATTCAATGTCAAAAAATATAAGACACTTTAAGAAGATTAAGGTTTCATTAAATAGACTTATTTCAATATTATCAGTTTTCTATATTCAATACTAATTAATTGTAGATTTGGTCTAATTAAATGAAGGGTATTTTGGTAGTTTTTATTTTTATTTATAAAAAATAAAATTACTAAGTGTATTTAATGAGGTTTATCACCATGTTGAATTTTGTATAAAAGTGTTTTATAATTTAAAATATAGAGAGTACATTAAATCATGAGGCTACATCTTCTTCTTGTTTTTTTTAAGGAATAAATGTTTGTAATATTACTCGAAACGAAACAAGGAACAAAAGATAGCAAAAAACAAAAACAACCTATATTCTTTAACCATCTTCCTCCCCCACATTCAGTTGAAGGAGGAGATTAAAGAGGCAAACACTTTCTTTCATAGTATGGGAATATCTAGCTAAAAAGAGAGCTCCCCTGTTACAATTCCTAGAAACATGAAGAAAATGAAAATGTCTGTTAACATCCCGGAAATTTAATAGACTCGGATTTTATAAAGATAAAATAAAATAAAATATCT